>NC_086453.1:1984118-2006618 GCF_028390025.1 Pseudophryne corroboree
CGAGACAAAGACAGATAGGGGCATAGAGAGAGGGAGAGGAGGTGAGAGAGGGAAAAAAGGAGGAGCGAGACAAAGATAGATAGGGGCATAGAGAGAGGGAGAGGAGGTGAGAGAGGGATAGAAGGAGGAGCGAGACAAAGACAGATAGGGGCATAGAGAGAGGGAGAGGAGGTGAGAGAGGGATAGAAGGAGGAGCGAGACAAAGACAGATAGGGGCATAGAGAGAGGGAGAGGAGGTGAGAGAGGGATAGAAGGAGGAGCGAGACAAAGACAGATAGGGGCATAGAGAGAGGGAGAGGAGGTGAGAGAGGGATAGAAGGAGGAGCGAGACAAAGATAGATAGGGGCATAGAGAGAGGGAGAGGAGGTGAGAGAGGGATAGAAGGAGGAGCGAGACAAAGATAGATAGGGGCATAGAGAGAGGGAGAGGAGGTGAGAGAGGGATAGAAGGAGGAGCGAGACAAAGACAGATAGGGGCATAGAGAGAGGGAGAGGAGGTGAGAGAGGGATAAAAGGAGGAGCGAGACAAAGATAGATAGGGGCATAGAGAGAGGGAGAGGAGGTGAGAGAGGGATAGAAGGAGGAGCGAGACAAAGACAGATAGAGGCATAGAAAGAGGGAGAGGAGGTGAGAGAGGGATAGAAGGAGGAGCGAGACAAAGATAGATAGGGGCATAGAGAGAGGGAGAGGAGGTGAGAGAGGGATAGAAGGAGGAGCGAGACAAAGACAGATAGGGGCATAGAGAGAGGGAGAGGAGGTGAGAGAGGGATAGAAGGAGGAGCGAGACAAAGATAGATGGAGCAGAGAGAGAGGGAGAGGAGGTGAGAGAGGGATAGAAGGAGGAGCGAGACAAAGACAGATAGGGGCATAGAGGGAGAGGAGGTGAGAGAGGGATAGAAGGAGGAGAGAGACAAAGATAGATAGGGGCATAGAGAGAGGGAGAGGAGGTGAGAGAGGGATAGAAGGAGGAGCGAGACAAAGATAGATAGGGGCATAGAGAGAGGGAGAGGAGGTGAGAGAGGGATAGAAGGAGGAGCGAGACAAAGATAGATGGAGCATAGAGAAAGGGAGAGGAGGTGAGAGAGGGATAGAAGGAGGAGCGAGACAAAGACAGACAGGGGCATAGAGAGAGGGAGAGGAGGTGAGAGAGGGATAGAAGGAGGAGCGAGACAAAGATAGATGGAGCAGAGAGAGAGGGAGAGGAGGTGAGAGAGGGATAGAAGGAGGAGAGAGACAAAGACAGATAGGGGCATAGAGAGAGGGAGAGGAGGTGAGAGAGGGATAGAAGGAGGAGCGAGACAAAGAGAGATAGGGGCATAGAGAGAGGGAGAGGAGGTGAGAGAGGGATAGAAGGAGGAGCTAGACAAAGATAGATAGGGGCATAGAGAGAGGGAGAGGAGGTGAGAGAGGGATAGAAGGAGGAGCGAGACAAAGACAGATAGGGGCATAGAGAGAGGGAGAGGAGGTGAGAGAGGGATAGAAGGAGGAGCGAGACAAAGATAGATAGGGGCATAGAGAGAGGGAGAGGAGGTGAGAGAGGGATAGAAGGAGGAGCGAGACAAAGATAGATAGGGGCATAGAGAGAGGGAGAGGAGGTGAGAGAGGGATAGAAGGAGGAGCGAGACAAAGATAGATAGGGGCATAGAGAGAGGGAGAGGAGGTGAGAGAGGGATAGAAGGAGGAGCGAGACAAAGACAGACAGGGGCATAGAGAGAGGGAGAGGAGGTGAGAGAGGGATAGAAGGAGGAGAGAGACAAAGACAGATAGGGGCATAGAGAGAGGGAGAGGAGGTGAGAGAGGGATAGAAGGAGGAGCGAGACAAAGATAGATGGAGCATAGAGAGAGGGAGAGGAGGTGAGAGAGGGATAGAAGGAGGAGCGAGACAAAGATAGACAGGGGCATAGAGAGAGGGAGAGGAGGTGAGAGAGGGATAGAAGGAGGAGCGAGACAAAGATAGACAGGGGCATAGAGAGAGGGAGAGGAGGTGAGAGAGGGATAGAAGGAGGAGCGAGACAAAGATAGATAGGGGCATAGAGAGAGGGAGAGGAGGTGAGAGAGGGATAGAAGGAGGAGAGAGACAAAGATAGATAGGGGCATAGAGAGAGGGAGAGGAGGTGAGAGAGGGATAGAAGGAGGAGCGAGACAAAGATAGATAGGGGCATAGAGAGAGGGAGAGGAGGTAAGAGAGGGATAGAAGGAGGAGCGAGACAAAGACAGATAGGGGCATAGAGAGAGGGAGAGGAGGTGAGAGAGGGATAGAAGGAGGAGAGAGACAAAGACAGATAGGGGCATAGAGAGAGGGAGAGGAGGTGAGAGAGGGATAGAAGGAGGAGCGAGACAAAGAGAGATAGGGGCATAGAGAGAGGGAGAGGAGGTGAGAGAGGGATAGAAGGAGGAGCGAGACAAAGACAGATAGAGGCATAGAGAGAGGGAGAGGAGGTGAGAGAGGGATAGAAGGAGGAGCGAGACAAAGAGAGATAGGGGCATAGAGAGAGGGAGAGGAGGTGAGAGAGGGATAGAAGGAGGAGCGAGACAAAGATAGATAGGGGCATAGAGAGAGGGAGAGGAGGTGAGAGAGGGATAGAAGGAGGAGCGAGACAAAGACAGATAGGGGCATAGAGAGAGGGAGAGGAGGTGAGAGAGGGATAGAAGGAGGAGCGAGACAAAGATAGATAGGGGCATAGAGAGAGGGAGAGGAGGTGAGAGAGGGATAGAAGGAGGAGCGAGACAAAAATAGATAGGGGCATAGAGAGAGGGAGAGGAGGTGAGAGAGGGATAGAAGGAGGAGCGAGACAAAGATAGATAGGGGCATAGAGAGAGGGAGAGGAGGTGAGAGAGGGATAGAAGGAGGAGCGAGACAAAGATAGATGGAGCAGAGAGAGACTGGGGGGTAAATTTACTAAGATGGGAGTTCTATTTAAGATGGGATGTTGCCTATAGCAACACCCATAGAGGGAGAAAAAATTAGTGTGCCGAACGTAGCGAGTCACCGTGCCCGCAGCGTGGCGAGCGCAACGAGCCCGCAAGGGGCTGCGTTGTGCTCGCCCCCCTGTCGGGATTGTGCCAGTCGGGATCCCGTTGTCGGTATTCCGACCGCTGGGATCCCATCCGGCGGGATTTCGTACTGATCCCGTTTGTAGAACAGGTGCTGCGTCATAACAAGCAGTACCCCCTAAGCCGCAGAATGACCGAGGGAGTGGCTACGGAGAGCGTGTGTCACCCCGGTTTGTAGGCATGCAGAGGCCATAGTCTGAATTCCAATGCAGATTCCCCGGCCTCCCTGAGTCACCCGAGGGTCCCTCAGATGGTCGATGTTCTGCGGAAGCAGCAGCGTTGGCGTATTATCGCACAGCCGCTGCGGCCATCACTGTGTCAGGTTATTGGCGCTGATAAAGGGGTATATGAGACGGCAGCAATGATCATACACGGAGGTATACTGTATATTAATGGTACCGCCGGTGATGTCACTGCTCGCTCACCCTGGCGGGGTATAGATGGTCACAGTATGACGCTGCAGTCATTGGGATTCATTTCACATTATTTACTTTTCTTTTTTTCTGCCTTTTATTTTTTTTGTAAACAACCAAACATCATTACATTACATATACTGTATTCTAAATATTATCTTCCACTAAACAGTAGCGCAGTGGGTGTGGACTAAGCAGTAGCGCAGTGGGTGTGGAGTAAGTAGTAGTGCAGTGGGTGTGGACCAAGTAGTAGCGCAGTGGGTGTGGAGTGAGTAGTAGCGCAGTGGGTATGGAGTAAGTGGTAGCGCAGTGGGTGTGGAGTAAGTAGTAGCGCAGTGGGTGTGGACCAAGTAGTAGCGCAGTGGGTGTGGAGTAAGTAGTAGCGCAGTGGGTATGGAGTAAGTAGTAGCGCAGTGGGTATGGACTAAGTAGTATCACAGTGGGTGTGGACCAAGTAGTAGCGCAGTGGGTGTGGAGTAAGTAGTAGCGCAGTGGGTATGGAGTAAGTGGTAGCGCAGTGGGTGGGGAGTAAGTAGTAGCGCAGTGGGTGTCGACCAAGTAGTAGCGCAGTGGGTGTGGACCAAGTAGTAGCGCAGTGGGTGTGGACCAAGTAGTAGCACAGTGGGTGTGGAGTAAGTAGTAGCGCAGTGGGTATGGACTAAGTAGTATCACAGTGGGTGTGGACCAAGTAGTAGCGCAGTGGGTGTGGAGTAAGTAGTAGCGCAGTGGGTATGGAGTAAGTGGTAGCGCAGTGGGTGGGGAGTAAGTAGTAGCGCAGTGGGTGTGGAGTAAGTAGTAGCGCAGTGGGTATGGAGTAAGTGGTAGCGCAGTGGGTGGGGAGTAAGTAGTAGCGCAGTGGGTGTGGACCAAGTAGTAGCGCAGTGGGTGTGGACCAAGTAGTAGCGCAGTGGGTGTGGAGTAAGTAGTAGCGCAGTGGGTGTGGAGTAAGTAGTAGCGCAGTGGGTGTGGAGTAAGTAGTAGCGCAGTGGGTATGGAGTAAGTGGTAGCGCAGTGGGTGGGGAGTAAGTAGTAATGCAGTGGGTGTGGACCAAGTAGTAGCGCAGTGGGTGTGGACCAAGTAGTAGCGCAGTGGGTGTGGACCAGAGTAAGTAGTAGCGCAGTGGGTGTGGAGTAAGTAGCAGCGCAGTGGGTGTGGAGTAAGTAGCAGTGCAGTGGGTGGGGAGTAAGTAGCAGCGCAGTGGGTGTGGAGTAAGTGGCAGCGCAGTGGGTGTGGACCAAGTGGCAGCGCAGTGTGTGTGGACCAAGTGGCAGCGCAGTGGGTGTGGACCAAGTGGCAGCGCAGTGGGTGTGGACCAAGTGGCAGCGCAGTGGGTGTGGACCAAGTGGCAGCGCAGTGGGTGTGGTGCTTCGGATCATTGTCTTGCTGCATAACCCAGCGGGGCTGAGCTCATATCCTGGACGGATTATAGTAAGTTATCCAGGTTCTCCAGCAGCAGAGCATCTCCATCCCATCACACTGCCACCACCATCAGAGCCGGTCCTAACCAATATGATGCCCTAGGCAAGATTTTGGCTGGTGCCCCCTAGCACCACCGCTGGTTCCGCCTCTGACCTTGTATCCCCTATATTTTAAATAGGAACAGTTTGCACATTTGGCGCACAGCCCAAAAAGGGGTGTGTTTTTGCTGGCAAGGGGCATGGCCACACAATAGTAACCCCAATTCCAATTACGCCACACAGTACTGCAACTTTATTCACATTTGATCATGCAAAGTGTCCATAATTCATATTACATCCCACAGTAGTATCACTTTACCTTATAAACGTTACTCCTCACAGTAGAGCCCCTTATTCACATTACATCACACTGAATTGCTCCTTATTCACATTACACCACACCCTAATGCTCTTTATTCACATTAGACAATACAGTAGTGCCCTTTCTATACGCAACACCACATAGTAGAGCACCTTATACGCATAATGCCACACATTAGTAATGCATTTACACACATTCCAGACAGTAATGCTCCTTACACATGAGACACCTTATTAATGTCCTTATAAACATAATGCACCTTACACATTATGACTAGAGATGAGCGCCTGAAATTTTTCGGGTTTTGTGTTTTGGTTTTGGGTTCGGTTCCGCGGCCGTGTTTTGGGTTCGAACGCGTTTTGGCAAAACCTCACCGAATTTTTTTTGTCGGATTCGGGTGTGTTTTGGATTCGGGTGTTTTTTTCAAAAAACACTAAAAAACAGCTTAAATCATAGAATTTGGGGGTCATTTTGATCCCAAAGTATTATTAACCTCAAAACCCATAATTTACACTCATTTTCAGTCTATTCTGAATACCTCACACCTCACAATATTATTTTTAGTCCTAAAATTTGCACCGAGGTCGCTGTGTGAGTAAGATAAGCGACCCTAGTGGCCGACACAAACACCGGGCCCATCTAGGAGTGGCACTGCAGTGTCACGCAGGATGTCCCTTCCAAAAAACCCTCCCCAAACAGCACATGACGCAAAGAAAAAAAGAGGCGCAATGAGGTAGCTGTGTGAGTAAGATTAGCGACCCTAGTGGCCGACACAAACACCGGGCCCATCTAGGAGTGGCACTGCAGTGTCACGCAGGATGGCCCTTCCAAAAAACCCTCCCCAAACAGCACATGACGCAAAGAAAAAAAGAGGCGCAATGAGGTAGCTGTGTGAGTAAGATTAGCGACCCTAGTGGCCGACACAAACACCGGGCCCATCTAGGAGTGGCACTGCAGTGTCACGCAGGATGTCCCTTCCAAAAAACCCTCCCCAAACAGCACATGACGCAAAGAAAAAAAGAGGCGCAATGAGGTAGCTGTGTGAGTAAGATTAGCGACCCTAGTGGCCGACACAAACACCGGGCCCATCTAGGAGTGGCACTGCAATGTCACGCAGGATGTCCCTTCCAAAAAACCCTCACCAAACAGCACATGACGCAAAGAAAAAAAGAGGCGCAATGAGGTAGCTGACTGTGTGAGTAAGATTAGCGACCCTAGTGGCCGACACAAACACCGGGCCCATTTAGGAGTGGCACTGCAGTGTCACGCAGGATGTCCCTTCCAAAAAACCCTCCCCAATCAGCACATGATGCAAAGAAAAAGAAAAGAAAAAAGAGGTGCAAGATGGAATTGTCCTTGGGCCCTCCCACCCACCCTTATGTTGTATAAACAAAACAGGACATGCACACTTTAACCAACCCATCATTTCAGTGACAGGGTCTGCCACACGACTGTGACTGATATGACGGGTTGGTTTGGACCCCCCCCAAAAAAGAAGCAATTAATCTCTCCTTGCACAAACTGGCTCTACAGAGGCAAGATGTCCACCTCATCATCACCCTCCGATATATCACCGTGTACATCCCCCTCCTCACAGATTATCAATTCGTCCCCACTGGAATCCACCATCTCAGCTCCCTGTGTACTTTGTGGAGGCAATTGCTGCTGGTCAATGTCTCCGCGGAGGAATTGATTATAATTCATTTTAATGAACATCATCTTCTCCACATTTTCTGGATGTAACCTCGTACGCCGATTGCTGACAAGGTGAGCGGCGGCACTAAACACTCTTTCGGAGTACACACTTGTGGGAGGGCAACTTAGGTAGAATAAAGCCAGTTTGTGCAAGGGCCTCCAAATTGCCTCTTTTTCCTGCCAGTATAAGTACGGACTGTGTGACGTGCCTACTTGGATGCGGTCACTCATATAATCCTCCACCATTCTATCAATGTTGAGAGAATCATATGCAGTGACAGTAGACGACATGTCCGTAATCGTTGTCAGGTCCTTCAGTCCGGACCAGATGTCAGCATCAGCAGTCGCTCCAGACTGCCCTGCATCACCGCCAGCGGGTGGGCTCGGAATTCTGAGCCTTTTCCTCGCACCCCCAGTTGCGGGAGAATGTGAAGGAGGAGATGTTGACAGGTCGCGTTCCGCTTGACTTGACAATTTTGTCACCAGCAGGTCTTTCAACCCCAGCAGACTTGTGTCTGCCGGAAAGAGAGATCCAAGGTAGGCTTTAAATCTAGGATCGAGCACGGTGGCCAAAATGTAGTGCTCTGATTTCAACAGATTGACCACCCGTGAATCCTTGTTAAGCGAATTAAGGGCTCCATCCACAAGTCCCACATGCCTAGCGGAATCGCTCCGTGTTAGCTCCTCCTTCAATGTCTCCAGCTTCTTCTGCAAAAGCCTGATGAGGGGAATGACCTGACTCAGGCTGCCAGTGTCTGAACTGACTTCACGTGTGGCAAGTTCAAAGGGCATCAGAACCTTGCACAACGTTGAAATCATTCTCCACTGCGCTTGAGACAGGTGCATTCCACCTACTATATCGTGCTCAATTGTATAGGCTTGAATGGCCTTTTGCTGCTCCTCCAACCTCTGAAGCATATAGAGGGTTGAATTCCACCTCGTTACCACTTCTTGCTTCAGATGATGGCAGGGCAGGTTCAGTAGTTTTTGGTGGTGCTCCAGTCTTCTGTACGTGGTGCCTGTACGCCGAAAGTGTCCCGCAATTCTTCTGGCCACCGACAGCATCTCTTGCACGCCCCTGTCGTTTTTTAAAAAATTCTGCACCACCAAATTCAAGGTATGTGCAAAACATGGGACGTGCTGGAATTTGCCCATATTTAATGCACACACAATATTGCTGGCGTTGTCCGATGCCACAAATCCACAGGAGAGTCCAATTGGGGTAAGCCATTCCGCGATGATCTTCCTCAGTTGCCGTAAGAGGTTTTCAGCTGTGTGCGTATTCTGGAAAGCGGTGATACAAAGCGTAGCCTGCCTAGGAAAGAGTTGGCGTTTGCGAGATGCTGCTACTGGTGCCGCCGCTGCTGTTCTTGCGGCGGGAGTCCATACATCTACCCAGTGGGCTGTCACAGTCATATAGTCCTGACCCTGCCCTGCTCCACTTGTCCACATGTCCGTGGTTAAGTGGACATTGGGTACAACTGCATTTTTTAGGACACTGGTGAGTCTTTTTCTGACGTCCGTGTACATTCTCGGTATCGCCTGCCTAGAGAAGTGGAACCTAGATGGTATTTGGTAACGGGGGCACACTGCCTCAATAAATTGTCTAGTTCCCTGTGAACTAACGGCGGATACCGGACGCACGTCTAACACCAACATAGTTGTCAAGGCCTCAGTTATCCGCTTTGCAGCAGGATGACTGCTGTGATATTTCATCTTCCTCGCAAAGGACTGTTGAACAGTCAATTGCTTACTGGAAGTAGTACAAGTGGGCTTACGACTTCCCCTCTGGGATGACCATCGACTCCCAGCAGCAACAACAGCAGCGCCAGCAGCAGTAGGCGTTACACGCAAGGATGCATCGGAGGAATCCCAGGCAGGAGAGGAATCATCAGAATTGCCAGTGACATGGCCTGCAGGACTATTGGCATTCCTGGGGAAGGAGGAAATTGACACTGAGGGAGTTGGTGGGGTGGTTTGCGTGAGCTTGGTTACAAGAGGAAGGGATTTACTGGTCAGTGGACTGCTTCCGCTGTCACCCAAAGTTTTTGAACTTGTCACTGACTTATTATGAATGCGCTGCAGGTGACGTATAAGGGAGGATGTTCCGAGGTGGTTAACGTCCTTACCCCTACTTATTACAGCTTGACAAAGGGAACACACGGCTTGACACCTGTTGTCCGCATTTCTGGTGAAATACCTCCACACCGAAGAGCTGATTTTTTTGGTATTTTCACCTGGCATGTCAACGGCCATATTCCTCCCACGGACAACAGGTGTCTCCCCGGGTGCCTGACTTAAACAAACCACCTCACCATCAGAATCCTCCTGGTCAATTTCCTCCCCAGCGCCAGCAACACCCATATCCTCCTCATCCTGGTGTACTTCAACACTGACATCTTCAATCTGACTATCAGGAACTGGACTGCGGGTGCTCCTTCCAGCACTTGCAGGGGGCGTGCAAATGGTGGAAGGCGCATGCTCTTCACGTCCAGTGTTGGGAAGGTCAGGCATCGCAACCGACACAATTGGACTCTCCTTGGGGATTTGTGATTTCGAAGAACGCACAGTTCTTTGCTGTGCTGCTTTTGCCAGCTTGAGTCTTTTCATTTTTCTAGCGAGAGGCTGAGTGCTTCCATCCTCATGTGAAGCTGAACCACTAGCCATGAACATAGGCCAGGGCCTCAGCCGTTCCTTGCCACTCCGTGTCGTAAATGGCATATTGGCAAGTTTACGCTTCTCCTCCGACAATTTTATTTTAGGTTTTGGAGTCCTTTTTTTTCTGATATTTGGTGTTTTGGATTTGACATGCTCTGTACTATGACATTGGGCATCGGCCTTGGCAGACGACGTTGCTGGCATTTCATCGTCTCGGCCATGACTAGTGGCAGCAGCTTCAGCACGAGGTGGAAGTGGATCTTGATCTTTCCCTAATTTTGGAACCTCAACATTTTTGTTCTCCATATTTTAATAGGCACAACTAAAAGGCACCTCAGGTAAACAATGGAGATGGATACTAGTATACAATTATGGACTGCCTGCCGAGTGCAGACACAGAGGTAGCCACAGCCGTGAACTACCGTACTGTACTGTGTCTGCTGCTAATATAGACTGGTTGATAAAGAGATGTCTATGTTACTATGTATGTATAAAGAAGAAAGAAAAAAAAACCACGGTTAGGTGGTATACAATTATGGACGGACTGCCTGCCGAGTGCAGACACAGAGGTAGCCACAGCCGTGAACTACCGTACTGTACTGTGTCTGCTGCTAATATAGACTGGTTGATAAAGAGATGTCTATGTAACTATGTATGTATAAAGAAGAAAGAAAAAAAAACCACGGTTAGGTGGTATACAATTATGGACGGACTGCCTGCCGAGTGCAGACACAGAGGTAGCCACAGCCGTGAACTACCGTACTGTACTGTGTCTGCTGCTAATATAGACTGGTTGATTAAGAGATGTCTATGTAACTATGTATGTATAAAGAAGAAAGAAAAAAAAACCACGGTTAGGTGGTATACAATTATGGACGGACTGCCTGCCGAGTGCAGACACAGAGGTAGCCACTGCCGTGAACTACCGTACTGTACTGTGTCTGCTGCTAATATAGACTGGTTGATAAAGAGATGTCTATGTAACTATGTATGTATAAAGAAGAAAGAAAAAAAAACCACGGTTAGGTGGTATACAATTATGGACGGACTGCCTGCCGAGTGCAGACACAGAGGTAGCCACAGCCGTGAACTACCGTACTGTACTGTGTCTGCTGCTAATATAGACTGGTTGATAAAGAGATGTCTATGTAACTATGTATGTATAAAGAAGAAAGAAAAAAAAACCACGGTTAGGTGGTATACAATTATGGACGGACTGCCTGCCGAGTGCAGACACAGAGGTAGCCACAGCCGTGAACTACCGTACTGTACTGTGTCTGCTGCTAATATAGACTGGTTGATAAAGAGATGTCTATGTAACTATGTATGTATAAAGAAGAAAGAAAAAAAAACCACGGTTAGGTGGTATACAATTATGGACGGACTGCCTGCCGAGTGCAGACACAGAGGTAGCCACAGCCGTGAACTACCGTACTGTACTGTGTCTGCTGCTAATATAGACTGGTTGATAAAGAGATGTCGTAGTAGTATGTATGTATAAAGAAGAAAAAAAAACCACGGTTAGGTGGTATACAATTATGGACGGACTGCCTGCCGAGTGCAGACACAGAGGTAGCCACAGCCGTGAACTACCGTACTGTGTCTGCTGCGACTGGATGATAAATGATATAAAAAATATATATATATCACTACTGCAGCCGGACAGGTATATATTATATATTATATAATGACGGACCTGCTGGACACTGTCTGTCAGCAGAATGAGTTTTATTTTTATAGAATAAAAAAAACAACAACACACAAGTGAAGTCACACGACGAGTGTTTAACTTTTTCAGGCAATCACAATATAAGTATACTACTAACTATACTGGTGGTCAGTGTGGTCAGGTCACTGGTCAGTCACACTGGCAGTGGCACTCCTGCAGCAAAAGTGTGCACTGTTTAATTTTAATATAATATTATGTACTCCTGGCTCCTGCTATAACCTATAACTGGCACTGCAGTGCTCCCCAGTCTCCCCCACAATTATAAGCTGTGTGAGCTGAGAAGTCAGACAGATATATAATATATATAGATGATGCAGCACACTGGGCTGAGCCTGAGCAGTGCACACAGATATGGTATGTGACTGAGTCACTGTGTGTATCGCTTTTTTCAGGCAGAGAACGGATATATTAAATAAACTGCACTGTCTGGTGGTCACTCACTATATAATATTATGTACTCCTGGCTCCTGCTATAACCTATAACTGGCACTGCAGTGCTCCCCAGTCTCCCCCACAATTATAAGCTGTGTGAGCTGAGCAGTCAGACAGATATATAATATATATAGATGATGCAGCACACTGGGCTGAGCCTGAGCAGTGCACACAGATATGGTATGTGACTGAGTCACTGTGTGTATCGCTTTTTTCAGGCAGAGAACGGATATATTAAATAAACTGCACTGTCTGGTGGTCACTCACTAGTAAACTCTCTGCACTCTCTACACTTCTACAGTACTCCTCCTAGTCCTAAGCTCCAGTAAATCTCTCTCTCTTATAATCTAAATGGAGAGGACGCCAGCCACGTCCTCTCACTATCAATCTCAATGCACGTGTGAAAATGGCGGCGACGCGCGGCTCCTTATATAGAATCCGAGTCTCGCGAGAATCCGACAGCGTCATGATGACGTTCGGGCGCGCTCGGGTTAACCGAGCAAGGCGGGAGGATCCGAGTCTGCTCGGACCCGTGAAAAAAACCATGAAGTTCGGGCGGGTTCGGATTCAGAGAAACCGAACCCGCTCATCTCTAATTATGACAACTTTTATTAATGCCCTTTTACACATAATGTCCCTTACACATATGCCGAACTTTATTAATGACCTTTTACACATAATGTCCCTTACACATATGCTGCACATTATTAATGCCCTTATACACATAATGACACACATAGTTCCCCCTACACATTTGCTGCACATTATTAGTGCCCCTATACACATAATGACACACATACAGTAGTTTCCTGTTACACATATGCCGCACATTATTAATGCCCTTATACACATAATGACACACATAGTGCCCCTTACACATATGTTGCATATTATTAATGAATTTTTACATGACACACATAATGCTCCTCACACATATTCTGAACACTACTGCACAACCAACCCACTCACATGCACACAGCACTCACACTGCCACTAACACTGTGACCTCTGCCTCTGCTTGGATACAGATGTGTCCTCATAAATCTTGCCTCAATACTAATGTCGGGCACCTTTTTTTATGAAAATGCATCTTATTTGCATTGCTATGTGGCTAGGATGCACAAGCAGCTTCTGCTGATTAAAATTATATGCAGAATGCCTATATACTGTGTGATACTGTGGCTGTATCTGCATATGAAATGCTACACACAGAATATAGGCATGCTGCATATCATTTTAATCAGCAGAAGCTTCTGATGCCCCTAGTCATATCAAATGCCCTAGGCAATTGCCTAGTTTGCCTATACCTATGGCTGGCTCTGACCACCATGTATGACTGTCACTATGATCTTACTGTGGAGGCTGTGTTATCTTTACTCCTAGATAAGTACCTAATGGCTGGGCCGGATTAACAATGGGGCGGATGGAGCTGCAGCTCCAGGCCCAGCATTGAAAATAGTCCCACAATGCCCCCTGCAGTTAAGCCAGACAGTGTTGACAGCAGAATTTTTTTTTCTCTTGTCATCACTGAGTAACAGAAATGTCTCCCTCCTGGGCAAGTCTCCTCCTATACCCTCCGGACAGCCTACAGCCACACAACTCGGCCCCCACCCCTGTGTTTCTCAAATCTCAGACTCTGGGAAATGCTAAGCCCCGCCCCAGACCGCAATGAGCTCTGCCCCCTGGGCGGCTTGCAGCTATGCTTCCACAGACTGCTCAAAGCCCCAGAGGTAGCATATTGGGTGGGTGTGTGGGCGGATGCCGGATAAGCTGTATACTAATGTCTGCACAGTGGGCGGGGGCCCGGGGGTGGTGCCATAGCAAGACTTGTGGCTACTGGAGTGATATGCGCGCCATCTGATGTTAGATAAGGTGTGGTCTGCAGCACTCCGCAGTGACCTGCCTCTGGCGACCACAGCAGCTGAACTGTAACTAGAAGTAAAGTCTACACTGCAGACATAGAAATACAAAATTAAATGATTTATTTCAGCACTATGGTGTGGCATAATATTTGTGTGGAGTACCACAATATTGTGGCATGTTTATAACAGGTACAGCTACGGTGTGGAATAATGTGCACAATGGGTATTGCTATGGTGTGGCATAATGTGTATAATGGGTACCGCTACGGTGTGGCATAATGTGTATAATGGGTACCGCTACACTGTGGCATAATGTTTATAATGGGTACCGCTATGGTGTGGCATAATGTGTATAATATGTACCGCTATGGTGTGGCATAATGTGTATAATGGGTACTGCTACGCTGTGGCATAATGTGTATAATGGGTACTGCTATGGTGTGGCATAATGTGTATAATGGATACTGCTATGGTGTAGCATAACGTGTATAATGGGTACCGCTACGCTGTGGCATAATGTGTATAATGGGTACCACTGTGGTGTGGCATAATGTGTATAATGGGTACCGCTACGCTGTGGCATAATGTGTATAATGGGTACCACTATGGTGTGGCATAATGTGTATAATGGGTACTGCTATGGTGTAGCATAACATGTATAATGGGTACCGCTACGCTGTGGCATAATGTGTATAATGGGTACCACTATGGTGTGGCATAATGTGTATAATGGGTACCACTACGCTGTAGCATAATGTGTATAATGGGTACTGATATGGTGTAGCATAACATGTATAATGGGTACCGCTACGCTGTGGCATAATGTGTATAATGGGTACCACTATGGTGTGGCATAATGTGTATAATGAGGACAGGTACGCTGTGGCATAATGTGTATAATGGGTACCGCTACGCTGTGGCATAATGTGTATAATGGGTACTGATATGGTGTAGCATAACGTGTATAATGGGTACCGCTACGCTGTGGCATAATGTGTATAATGGGTACCGCTATGGTGTGGCATAATGTGTATAATGGGTACTGCTACTGTGTGGCATAATGTGTATAATGGGTACCGCTATGGTGTGGCATAATGTGTATAATGGGTACTGCTACGCTGTGGCATAATGTGTATAATGGGTACTGCTATGGTGTGGCATAATGTGTATAATGGATACTGCTATGGTGTAGCATAACGTGTATAATGGGTACCGCTATGCTGTGGCATAATGTGTATAATGGGTACCACTGTGGTGTAGCATAATGTGTATAATGGGTACCGCTACGCTGTGGCATAATGTGTATAATGGGTACCACTATGGTGTGGCATAATGTGTATAATGGGTACTGCTATGGTGTAGCATAACATGTATAATGGGTACCGCTACGCTGTGGCATAATGTGTATAATGGGTACCACTGTGGTGTGGCATAATGTGTATAATGGGTACCGCTACGCTGTGGCATAATGTGTATAATGGGTACCACTATGGTGTGGCATAATGTGTATAATGGGTACTGCTATGGTGTAGCATAACATGTATAATGGGTACCGCTACGCTGTGGCATAATGTGTATAATGGGTACCACTATGGTGTGGCATAATGTGTATAATGGGTACCACTACGCTGTAGCATAATGTGTATAATGGGTACTGATATGTTGTAGCATAACGTGTATAATGGGTACCGCTACGCTGTGGCATAATGTGTATAATGGGTACCACTATGGTGTGGCATAATGTGTATAATGAGGACAGGTACGCTGTGGCATAATGTGTATAATGGGTACCGCTACGCTGTGGCATAATGTGTAAAATGGGTACTGATATGGTGTAGCATAACGTGTATAATGGGTTCCGCTACGCTGTGGCATAATGTGTATAATGGGTACCGCTATGGTGTGGCATAATGTGTATAATGGGTACTGCTACGGTGTGGCATAATGTGTATAATGGGTACCACTGTGGTGTGGCATAATGTGTATAATGGGAACCGCTACGCTGTGGCATAATGTGTATAATGGGTACCACTATGGTGTGGCATAATGTGTATTATGGGTACTGCTATGGTGTAGCATAACATGTATAATGGGTACCGCTACGCTGTGGCATAATGTGTATAATGGGTACCACTATGGTGTGGCATAATGTGTATAATGGGTACCACTACGCTGTAGCATAATGTGTATAATGGGTACTGATATGGTGTAGCATAACATGTATAATGGGTACCGCTACGCTGTGGCATAATGTGTATAATGGGTACCACTATGGTGTGGCATAATGTGTATAATGAGGACAGGTACGCTGTGGCATAATGTGTATAATGGGTACCGCTACGCTGTGGCATAATGTGTATAATGGGTACTGATATGGTGTAGCATAACGTGTATAATGGGTACCGCTACGCTGTGGCATAATGTGTATAATGGGTACCGCTATGGTGTGGCATAATGTGTATAATGGGTACTGCTACGGTGTGGCATAATGTGTATAATGGGTACCGCTATGGTGTGGCATAATGTGTATAATGGGTACTGCTACGCTGTGGCATAATGTGTATAATGGGTACTGCTATGGTGTGGCATAATGTGTATAATGGATACTGCTATGGTGTAGCATAACGTGTATAATGGGTACCGCTATGCTGTGGCATAATGTGTATAATGGGTACCACTGTGGTGTGGCATAATGTGTATAATGGGTACCGCTACGCTGTGGCATAATGTGTATAATGGGTACCACTATGGTGTGGCATAATGTGTATAATGGGTACTGCTATGGTGTAGCATAACATGTATAATGGGTACCGCTACGCTGTGGCATAATGTGTATAATGGGTACCACTGTGGTGTGGCATAATGTGTATAATGGGTACCGCTACGCTGTGGCATAATGTGTATAATGGGTACCACTATGGTGTGGCATAATGTGTATAATGGGTACTGCTATGGTGTAGCATAACATGTATAATGGGTACCGCTACGCTGTGGCATAATGTGTATAATGGGTACCACTATGGTGTGGCATAATGTGTATAATGGGTACCACTACGCTGTAGCATAATGTGTATAATGGGTACTGATATGGTGTAGCATAACGTGTATAATGGGTACCGCTTCGCTGTGGCATAATGTGTATAATGGGTACCACTATGGTGTGGCATAATGTGTATAATGAGGACAGGTACGCTGTGGCATAATGTGTATAATGGGTACCGCTACGCTGTGGCATAATGTGTATAATGGGTACTGATATGGTGTAGCATAACGTGTATAATGGGTTCCGCTACGCTGTGGCATAATGTGTATAATGGGTACCGCTATGGTGTGGCATAATGTGTATAATGGGTACTGCTACGGTATGGCATAATGTGTATAATGGGTACGGCTATGGTGTGGCATAATGTGTATAATGGGTACTGCTATGCTGTGGCATAATGTGTATAATGGGTACTGCTATGGTGTGGCATAATGTGTATAATGGATACTGCTATGGTGTAGCATAACGTGTATAATGGGTACCGCTATGCTGTGGCATAATGTGTATAATGGGTACCACTGTGGTGTGGCATAATGTGTATAATGGGTACCGCTACGCTGTGGCATAATGTGTATAATGGGTACCACTATGGTGTGGCATAATGTGTATAATGGGTACTGCTATGGTGTAGCATAACATGTATAATGGGTACCGCTACGCTGTGGCATAATGTGTATAATGGGTACCACTATGGTGTGGCATTATGTGTATAATGGGTACCGCTACGCTGTGGCATAATGTGTATAATGGGTACTGATATGGTGTAGCATAACGTGTATAATGGGTACCGCTACGCTGTGGCATAATGTGTATAATGGGTACCACTATGGTGTGGCATATTGTGTATAATGAGGACAGGTACGCTGTGGCATAATGTGTATAATGGGTACCGCTACGCTGTGGCATAATGTGTATAATGGGTATTGATATAGTGTAGCATAACGTGTATAATGGGTACTGCTACGCTGTGGCATAATGTGTATAATGGGTACCGCTATGGTGTGGCATAATGTGTAAAATGGGTACTGCTATGGTGTGGCATAATGTGTACAATGGGTACCGCTCTGGTGTGGCATAATGTGTATAATGGGTACCACTATGGTGTGGCATAATGGGTACCGCTACGCTGTGGCATATTGTGTATAATGGGTACTGCTACGGTGTGGCATAATGTGTATAATGCCAACTACTACTCTAGCGTAACATGTATATGGGGTTCTGCTACTGTGTGGCATGTTCATCATTTATAAAAAGCCACCCTGGGGCCACCACTGGCTTAAATTGTTTTGTTTTTTTAAATCCCGGACCTTGCTTATATCGCTGGGTGAACAGATGCCATGCGCATGGCTTCTATTCACAGGGAGGGAAGATCTTGGGGGCAGCCCAGCATGTCCATAAGTGCTGGGCATGAAATCCAGAATGACGGAAGGGGGGCATGTGTTACAAATTTAGCCTATAATATACCACATCCGCAGGATGGTGAAAAATAATATTTATTATGCTGGAACCTCTTCTCACTGTTCTGTGAAGTAATTCACTTAGGATGGTTACACAATCACGGTTAGTTCTGTACTTAACAACATTAGTATCTATTACACAGAGTATAAACAATACTATTAAGAAAAGATTATCTCACTATAACTCAACTTTAGGTGCTGGCCAGGCACTGTCAGAAGGCTATGCCTTAAATACTTATGCAGAACTGCAATTAATTTCAGAATGTGTCGCTGTAGTTCCTACAACCTGTAGTGCTCCTTTCCTCAACTTGGGAGGGTGATGCTCTTCTTTTTGTACTAAATAGTTTATTTCGCTGCCTCCTGTCTACGTGAAATCCGCGATGACTGCCGGTCGAACTTGAATGTATGGTACTAGTTGACTTGTAGGCGACGTTTACACTACGCTTCCTTTCCTCTTCTAAGTATGTCCTTAGCTGACTTGCCAATGTTTGAAATATAGGTGAATAGCTATCCTGAGTTATGTTATGGGAAAATTTCAGAAACCCAGTACAGGGCTGGTAAGTGGCAAAAATCGCACCCGCCGGTATTACTTCGGGGGTACGGGGCGTCTAACTCCGAGTCTGAGAGTATTAGTATTTACTAAACTTTTCCCAGGTCACAACTTACTGGGTTAAGTGCTGTATTATACTATGCATTGTCCAGCGGTGAACACAGCTTAAGTTCTAATAACGGCTTATAGGCTATTTCCGTAGGGACGGGACATGGTGTTTTGGAACGGTGAGCCAGTAATCGTCTGCCGATGTAACTACGGACTTGGAGTGGACCCTGTGCTATCTCACCGGACAGATTTATATTTATAGTCCTTTCAGAGGCTGCCGAATAAATCCTTTATTTCCTCATCTATGTGGCACATACAGTTAATTCTGCGTAGTAGATAAATATAAATCTCATTGCTGTCTGCACATAAAGTTTAATAGGGACCATTTATTCTTATACCGTGTCCCAGTGGGCAGCTGTGCTTAATTGACTATATCCAGCCAAGGTCGTCCACCCCACCTCCTTACTGTCACTCCATGCAAGGGCGATATGGCTATTATGTCACTCAGACCTTTAGCTCTGCCTGAGTATGTACCTCCTCTCTGCCTCCGGTCCCTTTACTCCGCCTTCTCTTTTCGTTTCTCCGCCTCCGGTCCCTCCTCTCCGACTTCTTAATCCTGGAGACCTCAGCTGACGCTCCCGTCCGACCCGTCCTCTCTCTCTCTTGCCGCCTCTCACCTCCCTCGAGCCGCCTACGCACTTCCACTCCTCTTCAGCGGCGTCCGCGGCTCTGTTTCAACTGCTCTCTCACGAGCCGCTGGTGAGTCCCAGATCGCGCTGGCGCTCAGTTCGGGTGTCGTTGCTGTCCGCGAGTCTTGCTCCCCTCTGTTATACTGCGGGGCAGTCACTGGCTCGAGCCCCCTCCGTGCGGGCTCCACACTGACACTATACCTGTATATAACAATCTCCTATACTTCTTCTGTTTTCCCTACCCAGTATTTCTATTGTTGTCTTGGATATGTTAATACACCAGGATGTTACACATGGCTTCCCGGTTGGCCACAACCCTCTTATCAGGATGCTCTGCCCGCACCTCAGTGCCTTGTCCCGCCCCCACTCTAGCATGAACATTAGTTCTATAGTTCTATGTATATAACATGTCTATCATGCTGTTATACATTTTTTGTATTTATTATGTCATCTTGTGGGGGTTTCATCTTGCCCTGGGTGCCAAAAACCCAAGTTACTCCTTTGGCTAGAGTGGAGCAGAACATCAGGTCAGGTAGGTATATCTTTAAGGTTAGTTCTATATCGGAGTGGGAGAAGGGACCTTGTAATGTACCTAGGGGAGGAGACACGTCACCAGGGGGAGGAGCTACGGCCGAACAGGGTACCCGAAAAGTACCCTTGCGGGCTCGCTTCGCTCGCCACGCTTCGGGCTCGGTGGATCGCTTTGCTCGCCACCTAATTACTAAAGGTAATAGTTGGTGGCGGGGATAGTAGAGCAACTGTCCCGCTGGCATAGCTCCTCCCCCTTGTGCCGTGGCTCCTCCCCCTGACGGAAAAGGTCCCCTAGGCCACTTGGATCTAGCCTCAACCATATCTTTAATGGGCCACACTTATGGAGTGCAATGAGGTGTGCTCCTATAACGCGCACATCATTTCTCTTTTTTTATTCATTTCAGTGATTCTAGCACTGAAGAAAAGGCAGACAGTACAGCTCTTACCCTGTCATTTAAAAAGACTTTTTCTTGTTACAGCTCCACTATAAAGTAGTTGAAGTCGTGCACCAGCTATGAACTTCATAGAGATAGCCACACCCACAGCACAGGCCACACCCTCTGTAGACCACAGACCCTCAGTACTGGTCACACCCTCACATCAGTCATTCTGCCGCAGCAGTTGTCACACCCCCTGCAGCGGAACACAATAGGCCCTTCATAAATTTCAGCTCCAGGTCCAAGTGGACATTAATCTGGCACTGCCTAATGGATAAGGATATACAGGGCTATGGGGGGGGGGGGTAAATCACGCATTATAGGGGGGAAAAAGGAATAAACCCAACGGCCGACATTCACCACAGAATACTACAGTGTAGGAGATCACTAATAGGATGAACTCGATGGACAAATTGTCTTTTTTCAACCTCAGAAACTATGTAACTATGGGGGTCATTCTGAGTTGTTTGCTCGTTGACGATTTTCGCTATGCTGCGATTTGTTGCTAAATGCGCATGCGCAAGGCACGCAGGGCGCATGCGCTTAGTTATTTAACTAAAAACTGCTGCGCTTTTCAGTCGCACTGCTGATTGGTGAGTGATTGACAGGAAATGGGTGTTTCTGGGTGGTAACTGAGCGTTTTCTGGGAGTGTGCTAAAAAACACAGGCGTCTCAGGGAAAAACGCGGGAGTGTCTGGAGAAACGGGGGGAGTGGCTGGGCGAACGCAGGGCGTGTTTGTGACGTCAAACCAGGAACTAAACGGGCTGAGCTGATCGCAGTGTAGGAGTAGGTCTGGAGCTACTCAGAAACTGCTAAGAAATTTCTATTTGCATTTCTGCTAATCTTTCGTTCGCAATTCTGCTAAGCTAAGATTCACTCCCAGAGGGCGGCGGCCTAGCGTGTGCAATGCTGCTAAAAGCAGCTAGCGAGCGAACAACTCGGAATGAGGGCAAATGGGGGAAATTCTGAGTTGATCACAGCAGCAAGTTTTTTAGCGATTGGGCAAAACCATGTGCACTGCTGGGGGGGGCAGATGTAACATGTGCAGAGAGAGTTAGATTTGGGTGCTGCTAACAAAGTTCCTGCTGCAATCATCTCAGAATTACCCCCTATGTACGTTAAAGTCTGAAAACTAATAGTAGTAGTAGTAGTAATAATAATAATAATAATGGTAGTAGTGGTGGTGGTAATAGTAGTAGTAGTAGTAGTAATAATGGTAGTAGTGGTGGTGGTAATAGTAGTAGTAGTAACAGGGCCGTTTCTTGGGGCAGGCGACCAGTGCAACCGCACTGGGCGCCCGCCGCGGCACTAACTGTGGCTCCCTGCTTCCCCCTCCTATTTCTCCCCGAGTAACCCGCTCGGGGGGTGGAGTTTCACGGAATAAAGCGGTTGCGTCGTTATGTCACGACGCAACCCCATCACTCCGCAAAACTCCCCCATCCCCCCCGAGCGGAGTACAGAGGGGGATCCAGGTTAGGAAGAGGGAAAGGCCGGTGCGAGGAGCGACCGGTGAGGCGGGCCGAAGAGCGGTAATCGCCTCTGTAAGTATTCTCTCTCTCTCTCTCAATGTGTAAAATGGGGACACCTGCCGTAATGTGTGAAATGGGGACTTTTGCCTGCCGTAGTGTGGGGATTTAATGTATCAAGGGCATTGCGGTGTGTGGCATAATATGGTGCAGGGGGCATTACTGTGTGGGGCTTAATATGGTAGAATTTTTTTTCCTGTGGTGGTCGTGATCTGTTGGAGCAGGGTCAAAAACTGGATTGTGAGGTAGTCTTTTCAGATGAGGCCATGCCCATTTAAATGAGACCACACCCATTTAGATAAACCATGCCCCCTTGCCGGGTGCGCGCACAAGTTTATTTTTTATCTAGGTGTGTGTGTGGGGCGCATTTTTAAATCTCGCACTGGGAGCCAAATTGGCTAGAAACAGCCCTGAGTAGTAATAGTAATAATAGTAGTAGTAATAATAATAGTAGCAGTAGTAGTAGTAGTAGTAATAATAATAGTAGTAGTAGTAATATTAGTAGTAGTAGTAGTAGTAGTAGTAGTAGTAGTAGTAATAATAATAGTAGTAGTAGTAGTAATATTAGTAGTAGTAGTAGTAGTAGTAGTAGTAGT